>NW_026782778.1:587500-596803 GCF_031769215.1 Ylistrum balloti | reverse complement strand
CATCCTCTATACCCATCATAATGTCTCCCATCCTCTATAGTATAACCATCATAATGTCTCCCATCCTCTATAGTATACCCATCATAATGTCTCCCATCCTCTATAGTATACCCATCATAATGTCTCCCATCCTCTATACCCATCATAATGTCTCCCATCCTCTATAGTATACCCATCATAATGTCTCCCATCCTCTATAGTATACCCATCATAATGTCTCCCATCCTCTATAGTATACCCATCATAATGTCTCCCATCCTCTATAGTATACCCATCATAATGTCTCCCATCCTCTATAGTATACCCATCATAATGTCTCCCATCCTCTATAGTATACCCATCATAATGTCTCCCATCCTCTATAGTATACCCATCATAATGTCTCCCATCCTCTATACCCATCATAATGTCTCCCATCCTCTATAGTATACCCATCATAATGTCTCCCATCCTCTATAGTATACCCATCATAATGTCTCTGTCTCCCATCCTCTATAGTATACCCATCATAATGTCTCCCATCCGCTATAGTATACCCATCATAATGTCTCCCATCCTCTATAGTATACCCATCATAATGTCTCCCATCCTCTATAGTATACCCATCATAATGTCTCCCATCCTCTATAGTATACCCATCATAATGTCTCCCATCCCCAATAGTATACCCATCATAATGTCTCCCATCCTCTATACCGATCATAATGTCTCCCATCCTCTATACCCATCATAATGTCTCCCATCCTCTATAGTATACCCATCATAATGTCTCCCATCCTCTATAGTATACCCATCATAATGTCTCCCATCCTCTATAGTATACCCATCATAATGTCTCCCATCCTCTATAGTATACCCATCATAATGTCTCCCATCCTCTATAGTATACCCATCATAATGTCTCCCATCCTCTATACCCATCATAATGTCTCCCATCCTCTATAGTATACCCATCATAATGTCTCCCATCCTCTATAGTATACCCATCATAATGTCTCCCATCCTCTATAGTATACCCATCATAATGTCTCCCATCCTCTATAGTATACCCATCATAATGTCTCCCATCCTCTATAGTATACCCATCATAATGTCTCCCATCCTCTATAGTATACCCATCATAATGTCTCCCATCCTCTATAGTATACCCATCATAATGTCTCCCATCCTCTATAGTATACCCATCATAATGTCTCCCATCCTCTATAGTATACCCATCATAATGTCTCCCATCCTCTATAGTATACCCATCATAATGTCTCCCATCCTCTATAGTATACCCATCATAATGTCTCCCATCCTCTATAGTATACCCATCATAATGTCTCCCATCCTCTATAGTATACCCATCATAATGTCTCCCATCCTCTATAGTATACCCATCATAATGTCTCCCATCCTCTATAGTATACCCATCATAATGTCTACCATCCTCTATAGTATATCCATCATAATGTGTCCCATCCTCTGTAGTATACCCATCATAATGTCTCCCATCCTCTAAAGTATACCCATCATAATGTCTCCCATCCTCTACAGTATACTCATCATAATGTCTCCCATCCTCTATAGTATACCCATCATAATGTCCTCTATACCCATCATAATGTCTCCCATCCTCTATACCCATCATAATGTCTCCCATCCTCTATAGTATACCCATCATAATGTCTCCCATCCTCTATAGTATACCCATCATAATGTCTCCCATCCTCTATACCCATCATAATGTCTCCCATCCTCTATAGTATACCCATCATAATGTCTCCCATCCTCTATAGTATACCCATCATAATGTCTCCCATCCTCTATAGTATACCCATCATAATGTCTCCCATCCTCTATAGTATACCCATCATAATGTCTCCCATCCTCTATAGTATACCCATCATAATGTCTCCCATCCTCTATAGTATACCCATCATGATGTCTCCCATCCTCTATAGTATACCCATCATAATGTCTCCCATCCTCTATAGTCTACCCATCATAATGTCTCCCATCCTCTATAGTATACCCATCATAATGTCTCCCATCCTCTATAGTATACCCATCATAATGTCTCCCATCCTCTATAGTATACCCATCATAATGTCTCCCATCCTCTATTGTATACCCATCATAATGTCTCCCATCCTCTATAGTATACCCATCATAATGTCTCCCATCCTCTATAGTATACCCATCATAATGTCTCCCATCCTCTATAGTATACCCATCATAATGTCTCCCATCCTCTATACCCATCATAATGTCTCCCATCCTCTATAGTATACCCATCATAATGTCTCCCATCCTCTATAGTATACCCATCATAATGTCTCCCATCCTCTATATCCATCATAATGTCTTTCATCCTCTATAGTATACCCATCATAATGTCTCCAATCCTCTATAGTATGTCCATCATAATGTGTCCCATCCTCTGTGGTATACCCATCATAATGTCTCTCATCCTCTATAGTATACCCATCATAATGTCTCCCATCCTCTATAGTATACCCATCATAATGTCTCCCATCCTCTATAGTATACCCATCATAATGTCTCCCATCCTCTATAGTATACCCATCATAATGTCTCCCTCTATCCTCATAATATCCTCTATACCCATCATAATGTCTCCCATCCTCTATAGTATACCCATCATAATGTCTCCCATCCTCTATAGTATACCCATCATAATGTCTCCCATCCTCTATAGTATACCCATCATAATGTCTCCCATCCTCTATAGTATACCCATCATAATGTCTCCCATCCTCTATAGTATACCCATCATAATGTCTCCCATCCTCTATAGTATACCCATCATAATGTCTCCCATCCTCTATACCCATCATAATGTCTCCCATCCTCTATAGTATACCCATCATAATGTCTCCCATCCTCTATAGTATACCCATCATAATGTCTCCCATCCTCTATAGTATACCCATCATAATGTCTCCCATCCTCAATAGTATACCCATCATAATGTCTCCCATCCTCTATACCCATCATAATGTCTCCCATCCTCTATAGTATACCCATCATAATGTTTCCCATTCTCTATAGTAACCATCATAATGTCTCCCATCCTCTATAGTATACCCATCATAATGTCTCCCATCCTCTATACCCATCATAATGTCTCCCATTCTCTATAGTAACCAACATAATGTCTCCCATCCTCTATAGTATACCCATCATAATGTCTCCCATCCTCTATACCCATCATACCCATCATAATGTCTCCCATCCTCTATAGTATACCCATCATAATGTCTCCCATCCTCTATAGTATACCCATCATAATGTCTCCCATCCTCTATAGTATACCCATCATAATGTCTCCCATCCTCTATAGTATACCCATCATAATGTCTCCCATCCTCTATAGTATACCCATCATAATGTCTCCCATCCTCTATACTATACCCATCATAATGTCTCCCATCCTCTATAGTATACCCATCATAATGTCTCCCATCCTCTATAGTATACCCATCATAATGTCTCCCATCCTCTATAGTATACCCATCATAATGTTTCCCATTCTCTATAGTAACCATCTAAATGTCTCCCATCCTCTATAGTATACCCATCATAATGTCTCCCATCCTCTATACCCATCATAATGTCTACCATCCTCTACAGTATACCCATCATAATGTCTCCCATCCTCTATAGTATACCCATCATAATGTCTACCATCCTCTATAGTATACCCATCATAATGTCTCCCATCCTCTATAGTATACCCATCATAATGTCTCCCATCCTCTATAGTATACCCATCATAATGTCTCCCATCCTCTATAGTATACCCATCATAATGTCTCCCATCCTCTATAGTATACCCATCATAATGTCTCCCATCCTCTATAGTATACCCATCATAATGTCTCCCATCCTCTATAGTATACCCATCATAATGTCTCCCATCCTCTATAGTATACCCATCATAATGTCTCCCATCCTCTATAGTATACCCATCATAATGTCTCCCATCCTCTATAGTCTCCCATCCTCTATATTATACCCATCATAATGTCTCCCATCCTCTATAGTATACCCATCATAATGTCTCCCATCCTCTATAGTATACCCATCATAATGTCTCCCATCCTCTATAGTATACCCATCATAATGTCTCCCATCCTCTATAGTCTCCCATCCTCTATACCCATCATAATGTCTCCCATCCTCTATAGTATACCCATCATAATGTCTCCCATCCTCTATAGTATACCCATCATAATGTCTCCCATCCTCTATAGTATACCCATCATAATGTCTCCCATCCTCTATAGTATACCCATCATAATGTCTCTCATCCTCTATAGTATACCCATCATAATGTCTCCCATCCTCTATAGTATACCCATCATAATGTCTCCCATCCTCTATAGTATACCCATCATAATGTCTCCCATCCTCTATACCCATCATAATGTCTCCCATCCTCTATAGTATACCCATCATAATGTCTCCCATCCTCTATACCCATCATAATGTCTCCAATCCTCTATACCCATCATAATGTCTCCCATCCTCTATACCCATCATAATGTCTCCCATCCTCTATAGTATACCCATCATAATGTCTCCCATCCTCTATACCCATCATAATGTCTCCCATCCTCTATAGTATACCCATCATAATGTCTCCCATCCTCTATAACCATCATAATGTCTCCCATCCTCTATAGTATACCCATCATAATGTCTCCCATCCTCTATAGTATACCCATCATAATGTCTCCCATCCTCTATAGTATACCCATCATAATGTCTCCCATCCTCTATAGTATACCCATCATAATGTCTCCCATCCTCTATAGTATACCCATCATAATGTCTCCCATCCTCTATAGTATACCCATTATAATGTCTCCCATCCTCTATACCATCATAATGTCTCCCATCCTCTATAGTATACCCATCATAATGTCTCCAATCCTCTATAGTATACCCATCATAATGTCTCCCATCCTCTATAGTATACCCATCATAATGTCTCCCATCCTCTATAGTATACCCATCATAATGTCTCCCATCCTCTATAGTATACCCATCATAATGTCTCCCATCCTCTATAGTATACCCATCATAATGTCTCCCATCCTCTATAGTATACCCATCATAATGTCTCCCATCCTCTATAGTATACCCATCATAATGTCTCCCATCCTCTATAGTATACCCATCATAATGTCTCCCATCCTCTATAGTATACCCATCATAATGTCTCCCATCCTCTGTAGTATACCCATCATAATGTGTCCCATCCTCTATACCCATCATAATGTCTCCCATCCTCTATAGTATACCCATCATAATGTCTCCCATCCTCTATAGTATACCCATCATAATGTCTCCCATCCTCTATAGTATACCCATCATAATGTCTCCCATCCTCTATAGTATACCCATCATAATGTCTCCCATCCTCTATAGTATACCCATCATAATGTCTCCCATCCTCTATAGTATACCCATCATAATGTCTCCCATCCTCTATAGTATACCCATCATAATGTCTCCCATCCTCTATAGTATACCCATCATAATGTCTCCCATCCTCTATAGTATACCCATCATAATGTCTCCCATCCTCTATAGTATACCATCATAATGTCTCCCATCCTCTATAGTATACCCATCATAATGTCTCCCATCCTCTATAGTATACCCATCATAATGTCTCCCATCCTCTATAGTATACCCATCATAATGTCTCCCATCCTCTATACCCATCATAATGTCTCCCATCCTCTATAGTATACCCATCATAATGTCTCCCATCCTCTATAGTATACCCATCATAATGTCTCCCATCCTCTATAGTATACCCATCATAATGTCTCCCATCCTCTATAGTATACCCATCATAATGTCTCCCATCCTCTATAGTATACCCATCATAATGTCTCCCATCCTCTATAGTATACCCATCATAATGTCTCCCATCCTCTATAGTATACCCATCATAATGTCTCCCATCCTCTATAGTATACCCATCATAATGTCTCCCATCCTCTATAGTTTAGTAATGATTATGTCTCCTCTCCTCTATAGTATACCCATCATAATGTCTCCCATCCTCTATAGTATACCCATCATAATGTCTCCCATCCTCTATAGTATACCCATCATAATGTCTCCCATCCTCTATAGTATACCCATCATAATGTCTCCCATCCTCTATAGTATACCCATCATAATGTCTCCCATCCTCTATAGTATACCCATCATAATGTCTCCCATCCTCTATACCCATCATAATGTCTCCCATCCTCTATAGTATACCCATCATAATGTCTCCCATCCTCTATAGTATACCCATCATAATGTCTCCCATCCTCTATACCCATCATAATGTCTCCCATCCTCTATCATAATGTCTCCCATCCTCTATAGTATACCCATCATAATGTCTCCCATCCTCTATAGTATACCCATCATAATGTCTCCCATCCTCTATAGTATACCCATCATAATGTCTCCCATCCTCTATAGTATACCCATCATAATGTCTCCCATCCTCTATAGCATACCCATCATAATGTCTCCCATCCTCTATAGTGTATCCATCATAATGTCTCCCATCCTCTATAGTATACCCATCATAATGTCTCCCATCCTCTATAGTATACCCATCATAATGTCTCCCATCCTCTATAGTATACCCATCATAATGTCTCCCATCCTCTATAGTATACCCATCATAATGTCTCCCATCCTCTATATCCATCATAATGTCTCCCATCCTCTATAGTATACCCATCATAATGTCTCCCATCCTCTATAGTATACCCATCATAATGTTTCCCATTCTCTATAGTAACCATCATAATGTCTCCCATCCTCTATAGTATACCCATCATAATGTCTCCCATCCTCTATAGTATACCCATCATAATGTCTCCCATCCTCTATAGTATACCCATCATAATGTCTCCCATCCTCTATAGTATACCCATCATCCTCTATAGTATACCCATCATAATGTCTATCATCCTCTATACCCATCATAATGTCTCCCATCCTCTATACCCATCATAATGTCTCCCATCCTCTATAGTATACCCATCATAATGTCTCCCATCCTCTATAGTATACCCATCATAATGTCTCCCATCCTCTATAGTATACCCATCATAATGTCTCCCATCCTCTATACCATCATAATGTCTCCCATCCTCTATACCCATCATAATGTCTCCCATCCTCTATACCCATCATAATGTCTCCCATCCTCTATAGTATACCCATCATAATGTCTCCCATCCTCTATAGTATACCCATCATAATGTCTCCCATCCTCTATAGTATACCCATCATAATGTCTCCCATCCTCTATAGTATACCCATCATAATGTCTCCCATCCTCTATAGTATACCCATCATAATGTCTCCCATCCTCTATAGTAAACCCATCATAATGTCTCCCATCCTCTATAGTATACCCATCATAATGTCTCCCATCCTCTATAGTATACCCATCATAATGTCTCCCATCCTCTATACCCATCATAATGTCTCCCATCCTCTATACCCATCATAATGTCTCCCATCCTCTATAGTATACCCATCATAATGTCTCCCATCCTCTATAGTATACCCATCATAATGTCTCCCATCCTCTATAGTATACCCATCATAATGTCTCCCATCCTCTATAGTATACCCATCATAATGTCTCCCATCCTCTATAGTATACCCATCATAATGTCTCCCATCCTCTATAGTATACCCATCATAATGTCTCCCATCCTCTATAGTATACCCATCATAATGTCTCCCATCCTCTATAGTATACCCATCATAATGTCTCCCATCCTCTATAGTATACCCATCATAATGTCTCCCATCCTCTATAGTATACCCATCATAATGTCTCCCATCCTCTATAGTATACCCATCATAATGTCTCCCATCCTCTATAGTATACCCATCATAATGTCTCCCATCCTCTATAGTATACCCATCATAATGTCTCCCATCCTCTATAGTATACCCATCATAATGTCTCCCATCCTCTATAGTATACCCATCATAATGTCTCCCATCCTCTATAGTATACCCATCATAATGTCTCCCATCCTCTATAGTATACCCATCATAATGTCTCCCATCCTCTATAGTATACCCATCATAATGTCTCCCATCCTCTATAGTATACCCATCATAATGTCTCCCATCCTCTATAGTATACCCATCATAATGTCTCCCATCCTCTATAGTATACCCATCATAATGTCTCCCATCCTCTATAGTATACCCATCATAATGTCTCCCATCCTCTATAGTATACCCATCATAATGTCTCCCATCCTCTATAGTATACCCATCATAATGTCTCCCATCCTCTATAGTATACCCATCATAATGTCTCCCATCCTCTATAGTATACCCATCATAATGTCTCCCATCCTCTATAGTATACCCATCATAATGTCTCCCATCCTCTATAGTATACCCATCATAATGTCTCCAATCCTCTATACCCATCATAATGTCTCCCATCCTCTATAGTATACCCATCATAATGTCTCCCATCCTCTATAGTATACCCATCATAATGTCTCCCATCCTCTATAGTATACCCATCATAATGTCTCCCATCCTCTATACCCATCATAATGTCTCCCATCCTCTATAGTATACCCATCATAATGTCTCCCATCCTCTATAGTATACCCATCATAATGTCTCCCATCCTCTATAGTATACCCATCATAATGTCTCCCATCCTCTATAGTATACCCATCATAATGTCTCCCATCCTCTATAGTATAACCATCATAATGTCTCCCATCCTCTATAGTATACCCATCATAATGTCTCCCATCCTCTATACCCATCATAATGTCTCCCATTCTCTATAGTAACCAACATAATGTCTCCCATCCTCTATAGTATACCCATCATAATGTCTCCCATCCTCTATAGTATACCCATCATAATGTCTCCCATCCTCTATAGTATACCCATCATAATGTCTCCCATCCTCTATAGTATACCCATCATAATGTCTCCCATCCTCTATAGTATACCCATCATAATGTCTCCCATCCTCTATAGTATACCCATCATAATGTCTCCCATCCTCTATAGTATACCCATCATAATGTCTCCCATCCTCTATAGTATACCCATCATAATGTCTCCCATCCTCTATATCCATCATAATGTCTCCCATCCTCTATAGTATACCCATCATAATGTCTTCCTTCCTCTGTACCCATCATAATGTCTCCCATTATCTATACACGTCATAATGTCTCCCATCCTCTATACTATACCCATCATAAT